>NC_057797.1:626767570-626794226 GCF_018294505.1 Triticum aestivum
CCACATATCTTCATGTCTCTTCCTTCATAAATTTCACCCATCTACCCCCTACACTACAAAAAAATACACTTCCGTGATGATACTTGTTTGTCACAGTAGGTCGCGTTTTTGTCATGCATGTACATCCATGACGATTTTATGACAGAATCAAGATAGTCATACCTGTGCTGTCGTAGAAGTGTTCCATGACATTACCAAAATTATCATCACGGAAGTGTCCACTTCCATGATGATAAATCGTGCGTCACAGAAGTGCTTTCTTCAAGGGTGACCGACACGTGGCATCCACCGTAACGGAACGTCGTTAAGCTATTGTGTCAGGTTTTGGATCCGATAACCCGTTAACAGCCCCGACCAATGGGGATTTTCCACGTGTAAAATCATCATTGGCTGGAGGAAACATGTGTCGGCTCATCATTGGGACAGATGTCATCCACTCATTGGACGGAAGGCGCCTATGATACATCAACACGTGGCACAATGTTTGCTAGAAACTTGTATTTACAAGAAAGTGAGTGGGAGCACTACAACATTTCTGATAAGTATATGTGGATGACATATTGTTGATCCGAAATAATGTAGAATTTCTGGAAAGCATAAACGGTTGTTTGAAGAGTGTTTTTCAAAGGAAGACCTGGATAAAGCTGCTTACATATTGGGCATCAAGATCTATAGAGATAGATCAAGACGTCTGATGGTACTTTCAAAGAACGCTCACCTTGACATGTTTTTGAAGGAGTTCAAAATAGATCAGTCAAAGAAGGGGTTCTTACCTGAGTTGTAAGGTGTGAAGTTGAGTAAGACTCAAAGCTTGACCACGGCAGAAGAAAGAGAAAGGACGAAGGTCGTCCCCTATGCTTTTGTCATAGTCTCTATATGGTATGCCATGCTGAAGTACCGCACCTGATGTGTGCCTTGACACATGTCTGGCAAGAGGGTACAAAGGTGATCTAGGAGTAGATCACCAGATAGCGGTCAAAATTATCCTTAGAGGAATAACGAAATGTTTCTCGGTTATGGAGGTGATAAAGAGTTCGACGTAAAGAGTTACGTCGATGCAAGCTTAACATCTATCCGGATAGCTCTGAGTAGAGATACCGGATACGTATAATGGAGCATAAATTTGGAATAGCTCCAAGTGGAACGTGGTAGCAGCATCTACGATATGACATAAAGTTTTGCGAAATACATAGGGATTTGAATATGGCAAGACCCGTTGACTACAACCTCTCTCACAAGCATAACATGATCAAACCCAGAACTCTTTGAGTGTTTATCACATAGTGATGTGAACTAGATCATTGAGTCTAGTAGACTCTTGGATGTTGGTCACATGACGATGTGACCCGTGAGTGTTAATCACATGGCGATGTGAACTAGATTATTGACTCTAGTGCAAGTGGGAGACTATTGGAAATATGCCCTAGAGGCAATAATAAATTAGTTATTATTATTATATTTCATTGTTCATGATAATCGTTTATTATCCATGCTAGAATTGTATTGATAGGGAACTCAGATACATGTGTGGATACATAGACAACACCATGTCCCTAGTAAGCCTCTAGTTGACTAGCTCGTTGATCAATAGATGGTTACAGTTTCCTGACCATGGACATTGGATGTCGTTGATAACGGGATCACATCATTAGGAGAATGATGTGATGGACAAGACCCAATCCTAAGCCTAGCACAAGATCTTGTAGTTCGTATGCTAAAGCTTTTCTAATGTCAAGTATCATTTCCTTAGACCATGAGATTGTGCAACTCCCGGATACCGTAGGAGTGCTTTGGGTGTGCCAAACGTCACAACGTAACTGGGTGTCTATAAAGGTACACTACAGGTATCTCCGAAAGTGTCTGTTGGGTTGGCACGAATCGAGACTGGGATTTGTCACTCCTTGTAAACGGAGAGGTATCTCTGGGCCCACTCGGTAGGACATCATCATAATGTGCACAATGTGACCAAGGAGTTGATCACGGGATGATGTGTTACGGAACGAGTAAAGAGACTTGCCGGTAACGATATTGAACAAGGTATCGGATACCGACGATCGAATCTCGGGCAAGTACTATACCGCTAGGCAAAGGGAATTGTATACGGGATTGATTGAATCCTTGACATCGTGGTTCATCCAATGAAATCATCGTGGAGCATGTGGGAGCCAACATGGGTATCGAGATCCCGCTGTTGGTTATTGACCCGAGAGTTGTCTCGGCCATGTCTGCATGACTCCCGAGCCCGTAGGGTCTACACACTTAAGGTTCGATGACGCTAGGGTTATAGGGAATAGATGTACGTGGTTACCGAATGTTGTTCGGAGTCCCAGATGAGATCCCAGATGTCATGAGTAGTTCCGGAATGGTCCGGAGGTAAAGATTTATATATGGGAAGTCATCATACGGTCACCAGAATAATTCGGGGGTTACCGGTATTGTACCGGGACCATCCGGGGGTCCACCGGGAGGGTCCACCTGCCCCGGAGGGCCCTATGGGCTGTATGTGGAGAGGGACCAGCCCCTTAGTGGGCTGGGCGCCTCCCCCCTAGGGCCCATGCGCCTAGGGTTTGGGGGAACCCTAAAGGGGGGCGCCCCCCTTGCCTTGGGGGGCAAGGCAACCCCCCTTGGCTGCCGCCCCCTCCTTAGATTGAATCTGAGGGGGACGGCCCCCCTCTCCCTTGCCCCTATATATATGTGGGGGTAGGAGGGCAGCCGCACCCAAGTCTTGGCGCAGCCCTCCCCCTCTCCCAAGTCCTCCTCTTCTCCCGCGGTGCTTGGCGAAGACCTGCAGGATTGCCATGCTCCTCCTTCACCACCATGCCATCATGCTGCTGCTGGATGGAGTCTTCCCCAACCTCTCCTTCACCCCTTGCTGGATCAAGGCGTAGGAGACGTTACCGGGCTGTACGTGTGTTGAACGTGGAGGTGACGTCCGTTCGGCACTAGGATCATCGGTGATTTGGATCACGACGAGTACGACTCCATCAACCCCGTTCACTTGAACGCTTCCGCTTAGTGATCTACAACGGTATGTAGATGCACTCTCCTTCCCCTCGTTGCTAGATTACTCCATAGATTGATCTTGGTGATGCGTAGAAAATTTTAAATTTCTACTACGATCCCCAACAGTGGCATCAAGAGCTAGGTCTATGCGTAGTTTCTATGCACGAGTAGAACACAAAGCAGTTGTGGGCGTCGATGTTGTCAATTTACTTGCCGTTACTAGTCTTATCTTGATTCGGCGGCATCGTGGGATGAAGCGGCCCGGACCGACCTTACACGTACTCTTATGTGAGACTGGTTCCACCGACTGACATGCACTAGTTGCATAAGGTGGCTAGCGGGTGTCTGTCTCTCCCACTTTAGTCGGATCGGATTCGATGAAAAGGGTCCTTATGAAGGGTAAATAGAAATTGGCATATCACGTTGTGGTTTTCGCGTAGGTAAGAAACGTTCTTGCTAGAAACCTATAGCAGCCACGTAAAAAACTTGCAACAACAATTAGAGGACGTCTAACTTGTTTTTGCAGCATATGCCTTGTGATGTGATATGGCCGAAAGGATGTGATGAATGATATATGTGATGTATGAGATTGATCATGTTCTTGTAATAGGAATCACAACTTGCATGTCGATGAGTATGACAACCGGCAGGAGCCATAGGAGTTGTCTTAATTTATTTATGACCTGCGTGTCAACTTAAACGTCATGTAATTACTTTACTTTATAGCTAAAGTGTTAGCCATAGTAGTAGAAGTAATAGATGACGAGACAACTTCAAGAAGACACGATGATGGAGATCATGATGATGGAGATCATGGTGTCATGCCGGTGACAACGATGATCATGGAGCCCCGAAGATGGAGATCAAAAGGAGGAAAATGATATTGGCCATATCATGTCACTATTTGATTGCATGTGATGTTTATCATGTTTTACATCTTATTTTCTTAGAACACCGGTAGCTTAAATAAGATGATCCCTCACTAAAATTTCAAGAAAAGTGTTCCCCCTAACTGTGCACCATTGCGAAGGTTCGTTGTTTCGAAGCACCACGTGATGATCGGGTGTGATAGATTCTAATGTTCGAATACAACGGGTGTTGACGAGCCCAGCATGTACAGACATGGCCTCGGGACACATGTGAAACACTTAGGTTGACTTGACGAGCCTAGCATGTACAGACATGGCCTCGGAACACGGAAGACCGAAAGGTCGAACATGAGTCGTATAGAAGATACGATCAACATGAGATGTTCACCGTTGATGACTAGTCCGTCTCACATGATGATCGGACACAGCCTAGTCGATTCGGATCATGCTTCACTTAGATAACTAGAGGGATGTCTATCTGAGTGGGAGTTCATTAAATAATTTGATTAGATGAACTCAATTATCATGAACATAGTCTAAATTGTCTTTGCAAATATGTTGTAGATGTATAGCTCATGTTGTAGCTCCCTGTTTCAATACGTTCCTAGAGAAAGACCAAGTTGAAAGATATTGTAAGCAGTGATGCGGACTAGGTCCGTAGTCCGAGGAGTGTCCTCACTGCTACACAGAAGGCTTACGTCCTTGATGCACCGCTCGATGTGCAAACCCCTACAACATCGTCTGTGGATGTTGTGAACACCTGACAGACACATCCTGATGACTACTTGATAGTTTAGTGCACTATACTTTACGGCTTAGAATCGGGATTCCAATGACGTTTTGAACGCCATAGAACATATGAGATGTTCCAAGAGCTGAAATTGGGATTTCATGCTCATACCCGTATTGAGAGGTATGAGACCTCTGACAAGTTCTTTGCCTACAAGATGGAGGAGAATAGCTCAGCTAGTGAGCATGTGCTCAGAATGTCTGGGTGCTACAATCACTTGAATCAAGTGGGAGTTAAACTTCCAGATAAGATAGTGATTGATAGAGTTCTCTAGACACTATCACTAAGCTACTAGATCTTCGTGATGAACTATGACATGCAAGGGATGGAGTTGATCCCGGAGCTGTTCGCGGTGCTTAAGACCACAAAAGGTAGAAATCAATAAGGAGCATCAAGTGTTGATGGTTTAACAAGACCACTGGTTTCAAGAAGGGCAAGGGCTAGAAGGGAAACTTCATGGATGGCAAACCAGTTGCCGCTCCAGTGAAGGAACCCAAGGTTGAACCCAAACCCGAGACTGAGTGCTTCTATTGTAAGGGGAACGGTCAGTGGTAGCGGAATTACCCCAAATGCATGGTAGATAAGAAGGCTGGTAACTTCAACAAAGTATATACGTGTTATTAATGTGTACCTCACTAGTACTCCTGGTAGCACCTGGGTATGGGATACCGGTTCAGTTGCTATCATTGGTGACTTGAAGCAAAAGCTATGGACTAAATGGAGACTGGCTGAGGGCGAGGTGATGATGTGTGTTGGAAGTGTTTCCAAAGTTGATGAGATCACCATCGCACGCTCCATCTGCCTTCGGGATTAGTATTGAACCTAGATAAATGTTATCAGGTGTCTATGTTGAGCACAAATATGATTAGATCATGTTCATTGCAATACGATTATTCATTTAAGTTAGAGAATAATGGTTATTCTGTTTACATGAATAATACCTTTCATGGTCATGCACCCTATGTGAATGGTTCATTGAATCTCGGTCGTGGTAATACACATGTTCACGCCAAAAGATGTAGAGTTAATAATGATAGTACCACTTTCTTGTGGCACTGCCGCTTAGGTCATATTGGTGTAAGATGCATGAAGAAACTCCATGTCGATGGATGTTTGGAGTCACTTGATTTTGAATCGCTTGACACATGTGAGCCATGCCTCATGGGTAGGATGACTAAGACCCCGTTGTCAGGTATAATGAAACGGGCAAGTGACTTGTTGGAAATCATGCATGCTGATACGTGTGATCCAATGAGAATTGAAGCGTGCAGTGGATATCGCTATTTTCTCATCTTCACTGCCGATTTGAGTAGATATAGGTATATTTACTTAATGAAGCACAAGTCTGAAATGTTTGAAAAGTTCAAGCGATTTCAGAGTGAAGTTAAGAATCATCATAACAATAAGATCATGTTCCTACGATCTGATCAAAAGGGGATTTTCTGAGTTATGAGTTTGGCAATCACTTAAGACATTGTGGAATTGTTTCACAGTTGAAGCCACCTGGAACACCACAGGGTAATGGTGTGTCCGGATGTCGTAATCGAACCTTGTGAGATATGGTGCGATCCATGATGTCTCTTATCAATCTACCGTTTTCATTTTGAGGTTATGCATTAGAGACAGCTGCATTCACTTTATATAGGACACCATCTAAGTCCGTTGAGACGATGTCATAAGAACATTGGTTTGGCAAGAAACCAAAGTTGTCATTTCTTAATGTTTGGGGCTGCGATGCTTAAGGCTTCAGCCGAAGAAGCTCGAACCCAAAGAGGACAAACACATCTTCATAGGATACCCAAGGGTGACAGATGGGTATACCTTCTATCTCAGATCCAAGGGCAAATTGTTTGTCACCAAGAACGGGTCCTTTCTCGAGAAGGAGTTTCTCTCGAAGGAATTGAGTGGGAGGAAGATAGAACTTGATGAGGTTGTCGAACCTTTACTTCAACCAGAGAGTGACGCAACACAGAAAGATGTTTTCTGTGGCGCCTACGTCTGTTGAATAGGAAGTTAATGATAGTGATCATGAAGCTTCGGATCAAGTTGCTATCGAACCTCGTAGGTCGACAAGGATATGTACTACTCCTAAGTGGTACGGCAATCCTGTCTTAGATATCATGTTGTTAGACAACAATGAACCTACGATCTATGAAGAAGCGATGGTGGGCCCGTATTCCGGCAAATGGTTAGAAGCCATGAAATCCGAGATAGGATCCATATATCAGAACAAAGTATGGACTTTGGTGGACTTGCCCGATGATCAGCAAGCCATAGAGATAAATGGATCTTTAAGAAGAAGACGGACGTGGGCGGTAATGTTACCGTCTATGAAGCTTGACTTGTGGGAAAGAATCTTTTCACAAGTTCAAGGAGTTGACTACGATGAGAATTTCTCACCCGTAGCGATGCTTAAGTCCGTCAGAATCATGATAGCATTAGCTGTATTTTTCGATTATGAAATCTTACAGATGGATGTCAAAACAAGTTTTCTTACCAGTTTTTGTAAGAAAAGTTGTATGTGATACAATAAAAGGTTTTTTCGATCCTAAGGATGCTAAAAGGTATGCTGGCTCCAGCAATCCTTCTATGGACTAGAGCAAGCATCTCGGAATCGGAATATATGTTTTGATGGAGTGATCAAAGCTTTTAGGTTTATACAATGTTTGCTAGAAACTTGTATTTACAAGAAAGTGAGTGGGAGCACTACAACATTTCTGATAAGTATATGTGGATGACATATTGTTGATCCGAAATAATGTAGAATTTCTGGAAAGCATAAATGGTTGTTTGAAGAGTGTTTTTCAAAGGAATACCTGGATAAAGCTGCTTACATATTGGGCATCAAGATCTATAGAGATAGATCAAGACGCCTGATGGTACTTTCAAAGAACGCTCACCTTGACATGTTTTTGAAGGAGTTCAAAATAGATCAGTCAAAGAAGGGGTTCTTACCTGAGTTGTAAGGTGTGAAGTTGAGTAAGACTCAAAGCTTGACCACGGCAGAAGAAAGAGAAAGGACGAAGGTCGTCCCCTATGCTTTTGTCATAGGCTCTATACGGTATGCCATACTGAAGTACCGCACCTGATGTGTGCCTTGCCACATGTCTGGCAAGAGGGTACAAAGGTGATCTAGGAGTAGATCACCAGATAGCGGTCAAAATTATCCTTAGAGGAATAACGAAATGTTTCTCGGTTATGGAGGTGATAAAGAGTTCGACGTAAAGAGTTACGTCGATGCAAGCTTAACATCTATCCGGATAGCTCTGAGTAGAGATACCGGATACGTATAATGGAGCATAAATTTGCAATAGCTCCAAGTGGAACGTGGTAGCAGCATCTACAATATGACATAAAGTTTTGCGAAATACATAGGGAACTGAATATGGCAAGACCCGTTGACTACAACCTCTCTCACAAGCATAACATGATCAAACCCAGAACTCTTTGAGTGTTTATCACATAGTGATGTGAACTAGATCATTGAGTCTAGTAGACTCTTGGATGTTGGTCACATGACTATGTGACCTATGAGTGTTAATCACATGGCGATGTGAACTAGATTATTGACTCTAGTGCAAGTGGGAGACTGTTGGAAATATGCCCTAGAGGCAATAATAAATTAGTTATTATTATTATTATATTTCATTGTTCATGATAATAGTTTATTATCCATGCTAGAATTGTATTGATACGAAACTCAGATACATTTGTGGATACATAGACAACACCATGTCCCTAGTAAGCCTCTAGTTGACTAGCTCGTTGATCAATAGATGGCTACAGTTTCCTGACCATGGACATTGGATGTCGTTGATAACGGGATCACATCATTAGGAGAATGATGTGATGCACAAGACCCAATCCTAAGCCTAGCACAAGATCGTGTAGTTCGTATGCTAAAGCTTTTCTAATGTCAAGAATCATTTCCTTAGACCATGAGATTGTGCAACTCAGATACCGTAGGAGTGCTTTGGGTGTGCCAAACGTCACAACGTAACTGGGTGGCTATAAAGGTACACTACAGGTATCTCCGAAAGTGTCTGTTGGGTTGGCACGAATCGAGGTTGGGATTTGTCACTCCTTGTAAACGGAGAGGTATCTCTGGGCCCACTCGGTAGGACATCATCATAATGTGCACAATGTGACCAAGGAGTTGATCACGGGATGATGTGTTACGGAACGAGTAAAGAGACTTGTCGGTAACGAGATTGAACAAGGTATCGGATATCGACGATCGAATCTCGGGCAAGTACTATACCGCTAGGCAAAGGGAATTGTATACGGGATTGATTGAATCCTTGACATCGTGGTTCATCCGATGAAATCATCGTGGAGCATGTGGGAGCCAACATGGGTATCCAGATCCCGCAGTTGGTTATTGACCGGAGAGTTGTCTCGGCCATGTCTGCATGACTCCCGAGCCCGTAGGGTCTACACACTTAAGGTTCGATGACGCTAGGGTTATAGGGAATAGATGTACGTGGTTACCGAATGTTGTTCGGAGTCCCAGATGAGATCCCGGATGTCACGAGTAGTTCCGGAATGGTCCGGAGGTAAAGATTTATATATGGGAAGTCATCATACGGTCACCGGAATAATTTGGGGGTTACCGGTATTGTACCGGGACCATCGGAGGGGTTCCGGGGGTCCACCGGGAGGGTCCACCTGCCCCGGAGGGCCCTATGGGCTGTATGTGGAGAGGGACCAGCCCCTTAGTGGGCTGGGCGCCTCCCCCCTAGGGCCCATGCGCCTAGGGTTTGGGGGAACCCTAAAGGGGGGGCGCCCCCCTGCCTTGGGGGGCAAGGCAACCCCCCTTGGCCGCCGCCCCCTCCTCAGATTGGATCTGAGGGGGCCGGCCCCCCTCTCCCTTGCCCCTATATATATGTGGGGGGTGGGAGGGCAGCCGCACCCAAGTCTTGGCGCAGCCCTCCCCCTCTCCCAAGTCCTCCTCTTCTCCCGCGGTGCTTGGCGAAGACCTGCAGGATTGCCATGCTCCTCCTTCACCACCATGCCGTCGTGCTGCTGCTGGATGGAGTCTTCCCCAACCTCTCCTTCACCCCTTGCTGGATCAAGGCGTAGGAGACCTCACCGGGCTGTACGTGTGTTGAACGTGGAGGTGACGTCCGTTCGGCACTAGGATCATCGGTGATTTGGATCACGACGAGTACGACTCCATCAACCCCGTTCACTTGAACGCTTCCGCTTAGCGATCTACAAGGGTATGTAGATGCACTGTCCTTCCCCTCGTTGCTAGATTACTCCATAGACTGATCTTGGTGATGCGTAGAAAATTTTAAATTTCTGCTACGATCCCCAACAGTGGCATCAAGAGCTAGGTCTATGCGTAGTTTCTATGCACGAGTAGAACACAAAGCAGTTGTGGGCGTCGATATTGTCAATTTACTTGCCATTACTAGTCTTATCTTGATTCGGCGGCATCGTAGGATGAAGCGGCCCGGACCGACCTTACACGTACTCTTATGTGAGACTGGTTCCACCGACTGACATGCACTAGTTGCATAAGGTGGATAGCGGGTGTCTGTCTCTCCCACTTTAGTCGGATCGGATTCGATGAAAAGGGTCCTTATGAAGGGTAAATGGAAATTGGCATATCATGTTGTGGTTTTCGCGTAGGTAAGAAACGTTCTTGCTAGAAACCTATAGCAGCCATGTAAAAAACTTGCAACAACAATTAGAGGACGTCTAACTTGTTTTTGCAGCATATGCCTTGTGATGTGATATGGCCGAAAGGATGTGATGAATGATATATGTGATGTATGAGATTGATCATGTTCTTGTAATAGGAATCACAACTTGCATGTCGATGAGTATGACAACCGGCAGGAGCCATAGGAGTTGTCTTAATTTATTTATGACCTGCGTGTCAACTTAAACGTCATGTAATTACTTTACTTTATAGCTAAAGCGTTAGCCATAGTAGTAGAAGTAATAGATGACGAGACAACTTCAAGAAGACACGATGATGGAGATCATGGTGTCATGCCGGTCACAACAATGATCATGGAGCCCCGAAGATGGAGATCAAAAGGAGCAAAATGATATTGGCCATATCATGTCACTATTTGATTGCATGTGATGTTTATCATGTTTTACATCTTATTTTCTTAGAACGCCGGTAGCTTAAATAAGATGATCCCTCACTAAAATTTCAAGAAAAGTGTTCCCCCTAACTGTGCACCATTGCGAAGGTTCATTGTTTCGAAGCACCACGTGATGATCGGGTGTGATAGATTCTAACGTTCGAATACAACGGGTGTTGACGAGCCTAGCATGTACAGACATGGCCTCGGGACACATGCGAAACACTTAGGTTGACTTGACGAGCCTAGCATGTACAGACATGGCCTCGGAACACGGAAGACCGAAAGGTCGAACATTAGTCGTATAGAAGATACGATCAACATGAGATGTTCACCGTTGATGACTAGTCCGTCTCACGTGATGATCGGACACAGCCTAGTCGATTCGGATCATGTTTCACTTAGATAACTAGAGGGATGTCTATCTGAGTGGGAGTTCATTAAATAATTTGATTAGATGAACTCAATTATCATGAACATAGTCTAAATTGTCTTTGCAAATATGTTGTAGATGTATAGCTCACGTTGTAGCTCCCTGTTTTAATACATTCCTAGAGAAAGACCAAGTTGAAAGATATTGTAAGCAATGATGCGGACTAGGTCCGTTGTCCGAGGAGTGTCCTCACTGCTACATAGAAGGCTTACGTCCTTGATGCACCGCTCGATGTGCAAACCCCTACAACATCGTTTGTGGATGTTGTGAACACCTGAAAGACACATCCTGATGACTACTTGATAGTTTAGTGCACCATACTTTACGGCTTAGAATCGGGATGATGTGTTGGCACGAATCGAGACTGGGATTTGTCACTACTTGTAAACGGAGAGGTGTCTCTGGGCCCACTCGGTAGGACATCATCATAATGTGCACAATGTGACCAAGGAGTTGATCACGGGATGATGTGTTACGGAACGAGTAAAGAGACTTGCCGGTAACGATATTGAACAAGGTATCTGATACCGACGATCTAATCTCGGGCAAGTACTATACCGCTAGGCAAAGGGAATTATATACGGGATTGATTGAATCCTTGACATCGTGGTTCATCCGATGAAATCATCGTGGAGCATGTGGGAGACAACATGGGTATCCAGATCCCATTGTTGGTTATTGACCGGAGAGTTGTCTCGGCCATGTCTGCATGACTCCCGAGCCCGTAGGGTCTACACACTTAAGGTTCGATGACGGTAGGGTTATAGGGAATAGATGTACGTGGTTACCGAATGTTGTTCGGAGTCCCGGATGAGATCCTGGACGTCACGAGGAGTTCCAGAATGGTCCGGAGGTAAAGATTTATATATGGGAAGTCATCATACGGTCACCGGAATAACTCGGGGGTTACCGGTATTGTACCGGGACCACCGGAGGGGTTCCGGGGGTCCACCTGCCCCGGAGGGCCCTATGGGTTGTATGTGGAGAGGGACCAGCCCCTTAGTGGGCTGGGCGCCTCCCCCCTAGGGCCAATGCGCCTAGGGTTTGGGGGAACCCTAAAGGGGGCACCCCCCTTGCCTTGGGGGGCAAGGCAACCCCCCTTGGCCGCCACCCCCTCCTCAGATTGGATCTGAGGGGGCCGGGCCCCCTCTCTCTTGCCCCTATATATATGTGTGGGGTGGGAGGGCAGCCGCACGCAAGTCTTGGCGCAGCCCTCCCCCTCTCCCAAGTCCTCCTCTTCTCCCGCGGTGCTTGGCGAAGCCCTGCAGGATTGCCATGCTCCTCCTTCACCACCATGCCGTCGTGCTGCTGCTGGATGGAGTCTTCCCCAACCTCTCCTTCACCCCTTGCTGGATCAAGGCGTAGGAGACGTCACCGGGTTGTACGTGTGTTGAACGTGGAGGTGCCGTCCATTCGGCACTAGGATCATCGGTGATTTGGATCACGACGAGTACGACTCCATCAACCCCGTTCACTTGAACGCTTCCACTTAGCGATCTACAAGGGTATGTAGATGCACTCTCCTTCCCCTCGTTGCTAGATTACTCCATAGATTGATCTTGGTGATGCATAGAAAATTTTAAATTTCTGCTACAATCCCCAACATGTTTTCTACGTACCCTCGTAGACCAGAAGCGGAAGCGTTAGCACAACGCAGTTGATGTAGTCGTGCGTCTTCACGGTCCGACCGATCAAGCACCAAAACTACGGCACCTCCGAGTTCTAGCACACGTTTAGCTCGATGACGATCCCCGGACTCCGATCCAGCAAAGTGTCGGGGAAGAGTTCCGTCAGCACGACGGCGTGGTGACGATCTTGATGTTGTACCGTCGCAGGGCTTCGCCTAAGCACCGCTACAATATTATTGAGGATTATGGTGGAGGGGGGCACCGCACACGGCTAAGAGAACGATCATGAAGATCAACTTGTGTGTCTAGAGGTGCCCCCCTGCCCCCGTATATAAAGGAGCAAGGGGGACGCCGGCCGGCCCTTGGGGCGCGCCAAGGAGGGGGGAGTCCTCCTAGTAGGAGTAGGAGTCCCCTTTCCTAGTCCAACTAGGAAGAGAGAAGGGGGAAGGAAAGAGAGGGAGAGGGAGAGGGAAAGAGGGGCCGCGCCCCCCTCCCCTAGTCCAATTCGGACTCCTCATGGGAGGGGGCACGCCACCTCCTGGGCTGCTGCCCTCTCTCTCCCCTCAGGCCCACTAAGGCCCAATACTTCCCCGGGGGGTTCCGGTAACCCTTCCGGCACTCCGGTTTTCTCCGAAATCACCCGAAACACTTCCGGTGTCTGAATATAGCCGTCCAATATATCGATCTTTATGTCTCGACCATTTCGAGACTCCTCGTCATGTCCGTGATCATATCCGGGACTCCGAACAACCTTCGGTACATCAAAATATATAAACTCATAATGAAACTGTCATCGTAACGTTAAGCGTGCGGACCCTACGGGTTCGAGAACAATGTAGACATGACCGAGACATGTCTCCGGTCAATAACCAATAGCGGAACCTGGATGCTCATATTGGCTCCTACATATTCTACGAAGATCTTTATCGGTCAGACCACACAACAACATACGTTGTTCCCTTTGTCATCGGTATGTTACTTGCCCGAGATTCGATCGTCGGTATCTCAATACCTAGTTCAATCTCGTTATCGGCAAGTCTCTTTACTCGTTCCGTAATACATCATCTCGCAACTAACTCATTAGTTGCATTGCTTGCAAGGCTTAAGTGATGTGCATTACCGAGAGGGCCCAGAGATACCTCTCCGACAATCGGAGTGACAATTCCTAATCTCGAAATACGCCAACCCAACATGTACCTTTGGAGACACCTGTAGAGCACCTTTATAATCACCCAGTTACGTTGTGACATTTGGTAGCACACAAAGTGTTCCTCCGGCAAACGGGAGTAGCATAATCTCATAGTCACAGGAACATGTATAAGTCATGAAGAAAGCAATAGCAACATACTAAACGATCGGGTGCTAAGCTAATGGAATGGGTCATGTCAATCACATCATTCTCCTAATGATGTGATCCCGTTAATCAAATGACAACACATGTCTATGGTTAGGAAACATAAACATCTTCGATTAACGAGCTAGTCAAGTAGAGGCATACTAGTGACGTTTAGTTTGTCTATGTATTCACACAAGTATTATGTTTCCGGTTAATACAATTCTAGCATGAATAATAAACATTTATCATGATATAAGGAAATAAATAATAACTTTATTATTGCCTCTAGGGCATATTTCCTTCAGTCTCCCACTTGCACTAGAGTCAATAATCTAGATTACACAGTAATGATTCTAACACCCATGGAGCCTTGGTGCTGATCATGTTTTGCTCGTGGAAGAGGCTTAGTCAACGGATCTGGTACATTCAGATCCGTATGTATCTTGCAAATCTCTATGTCTCCCACCTGGACTAGATCCCGGATGGAATTGAAGTGTCTCTTGATGTGCTTGGTTCTCTTGTGAAATCTGGATTCCTTTGCCAAGGCAATTGCACCAGTATTATCACAAAATATTTTCATTGGACCCGATGCACTAGGTATGACACCTAGATCGGATATGAACTCCTTCATCCAGACTCCTTCATTTGCTGCTTCCGAAGCAGCTATGTACTCCGCTTCACATGTAGATCCCTCCATGACGCTTTGTTTAGAACTGCACCAACTGACAGCTCCACCGTTTAATGTAAATACGTATCCGGTTTGCGATTTAGAATCGTCCGGATCAGTGTCAAAGCTTGCATCAACATAACCATTTACGATGAGCTCTTTGTCACCTCCATATACGAGAAACATATCCTTAGTCCTTTTCAGGTATTTCAGGATGTTCTTGACCGCTGTCTAGTGATCCACTCCTGGATTACTTTGGTACCTCCCTGCTAGATTTATAGCAAGACACACATCAGGTCTGGTACACAGCATTGCATACATGATAGAGCCTATGGCTGAAGCATAGGGAACATCTTTCATTTTCTCTCTATCTTCTGAAGTGGTCGGGCATTGAGTCTTACTCAACTTCACACCTTGTAACATAGGCAAGAATCCTTTCTTTGCTTGATCCATTTTGAACTTCTTCAAAACTTTGTCAAGGTATGTGCTTTGTGAAAGTCCAATTAAGCGTCTTGATCTATCTCTGTAGATCTTAATGCCCAATATGTAAGTAGCTTCACCGAGGTCTTTCATTTAAAAACTCTTATTCAAGTATCCCTTAATGCTATCCAGAAATTCTATATCATTTTGGATTAGTAATATGTCATCCACATATAATATCAGAAATGCTATAGAGCTCCCACTCACTTTCTTGTAAATACAGGCTTCTCCAAAAGTCTGTACAAAACCAAATGCTTTGATCACACTATCAAAGCGTTTATTCCAACACCGAGAGGCTTGCACCAGTCCATAAATGGATCGCTGGAGCTTGCACACTTTGTTAGTTCCCTTTGGATCGACAAAACCTTCCGGCTGCATCATATACAACTCTTCTTCCAGACATCCATTCAGGAATGCAGTTTTGACATCCATCTGCCAAATTTCATAATCATAAAATGCGGCAATTGCTAACATGATTCGGACAGACTTAAGCATCGCTACGGGTGAGAAGGTCTCATCATAGTCAATCACTTGAACTTGTTGAAAACCTTTTGCGAGAAGTCGAGCTTTGTAGACAGTAACATTACCATCAGCGTCAGTCTTCTTCTTGAAGATCCATTTATTCTCAATTGCTTGCGGATCATTGGGCAAGTCAACCAAAGTCCACACTTTGTTCTCATACATGGATCCCATCTCAGATTTCATGGCTTCAAGCCATTTTGCGGAATCTGGGCTCACCATCGCTTCTTCATAGTTCGCAGGTTCATCATGATCTAGTAGCATGACTTCCAGAACAAGATTACCGTACCACTCTGGTGCGGATCTTACTCTGGTTGATCTACGAGGTTTATTAGTAACTTGTTCTGAAGTTTCATGATCATCATCATTAACTTCCTCACTAATTGGTGCAGGTGTCACAGAAACCGGTTTCTGTGATGTACTACTTTCCAATAAGGGAGCAGGTACAGTTACCTCATCAAGTTCTACTTTCCTCCCACTCACTTCTTTCGAGAGAAACTCTTTCTCTAGAAAGGATCCATTCTTAGCAACAAATGTCTTGCCTTCGGATCTGTGATAGAAGGTGTACCCAACTGTCTCCTTTGGGTATCCTATGAAGACACATTTCTTCGATTTGGGTTCGAGCTTATTAGGTTGAAGTTTTTTCACATAAGCATTGCAGCCCCAAACTTTTAGAAACGACAACTTTGGTTTCTTGCCAAACCACAGTTCATAAGGCGTCGTCTCAACGGATTTTGATGGTGCCCTATTTAATGTGAATGCGGCCATCTCTAAAGCATAACCCCAAAATGATAGCGGTAAATCTGTAAGAGACATCATAGATCGTACCATATCAAGTAAAGTATGATTACGACGTTCGGACACACCATTACGCTGTGGTGTTCCGGGTGGCATGAGTTGCGAAACTATTCCGCATTGTTTCAAATGTAGACCAAACTCGTAACTCAAATATTCTCCTCCACGATCAGGTCGTAGAAACTTTATTTTCTTGTTATGATGATTTTCAACTTCACTTTGAAATTCTTTGAACTTTTCAAATGTTTCAGACTTATGTTTCATTAAGTAGATATACCAATATCTGCTTAAATCATCTATGAAGGTGAGAAAATAACGATATCAGCCACGAGCTTCAACATTCATTGGACCACATACATCTGTATGTATGATTTCCAACAAATATGTTGCTCTCTCCATAGTACCGGAGAACGGCATTTTAGTCATCTTGCCCATGAGGCACAGTTCGCAAGTACCAAGTGATTCATAATCAAGTGGTTCCAAAAGTCCATCAGTATGGAGTTTCTTCATGCGCTTTACACCGATATGACCTAAACGGTAGTGCCACAAATAAGTCGCACTATCATTATCAACTCTGCATCTTTTGGCTTCAACATTATGAATATGTGTATCACTACTATCGAGATTCATCAAAAATAGACCACTCTTTAAGGGTGCATGACCATAAAAGATATTACTCATATAAATAGAACAACCATTATTCTCTGATTTAAATGAATAACCGTCTCGCATCAAACAAGATCCAGATATAATGTTCATGCTTAACGTTGGCACCAAATAACAATTATTTAGGTCTAATACTAATCCCGATGGTAGATGTAGAGGTAGCATGCCGACTGTGATTACATCGACTTCGGAACCATTTCCCACGCGCATCGTCACCTCGTCCTTTGCCAGTGTTCGCTTAATCCGCAGTCCCTGTTTCAAGTTGCAAATATTAGCAATAGAACCAGTATCAAATACCCAGGTGCTACTGCGAGCTCTAGTAAGGTACACATCAATAACATGTATATCACATATACCTTTGTTCACCTTGCCATCCTTCTTATCCGCCAAATACTTGGGGCAGTTCCGCTTCGAGTGACCAGTCTGCTTGCAGTAGAAGCACTCAGTTTCAGGCTTAGGTCCAGACTTGGGTTTCTTCTCCTGAGCAGCAACTTGCTTGTTGTTCTTCTTGAAGTTACCCTTCTTCCCCTTGCCCTTTTTCTTGAAACTAGTGATCTTGTTGACCATCAACACTTGATGCTCCTTCTTGATTTCTACCTCCGCAGCTTTTAGCATTGCGAAGAGCTCGGGAATTGTTTTATCCATCCCTTGCATATTATAGTTCATCACGAAGCTTTTGTAGCTAGGTGGAAGTGATTGGAGAATTCTGTCAATGACGCAATCATCTAGAAGATTAACTCCCAGTTGAATCAAGTGATTATTATACCCAGACATTTTGAGTATATGCTCACTGATAGAACTGTTCTCCTCCATCTTGCAGCTATAGAACTTATTGGAGACTTCATATCTCTCAATCCGGGCATTTGCTTGAAATATTAACTTCAACTCCTGGAACATCTCATATGCTCCATGACGTTCAAAACGTTGTTGAAGTCCCGGTTCTAATCCGTAAAGCATGGCACATTGAACTATCGAGTAGTCATCAGCTTTGCTCTGCCAGACGTTCTTAACGTCGTCAGTTGCATCAGCAGCAGGCCTGGCACCCAGCGGTGCTTCCAGGACGTAATTCTTCTGTGCAGCAATGAGGATAATCCTCAAGTTATGGACCCAGTCCGTGTAATTGCTACCATCATCTTTCAACTTTTCTTTCTCAAGGAACGCATTAAAATTCAACGGAACAACAACACGGGCCATCTATCTACAATCAAACATAAACAAGCAAGATACTATCAGGTACTAAGTTCATGATAAATTTAAGTTCAATTAATCATATTACTTAAGAACTCCCACTTAGAAAGACATCCCTCTAATCTTCTAAGTGACCACGTGATCCAAATCAACTAAACCATAACCGATCATCATGTGAAATGGAGTAGTTTTCAATGGTGAACATCACTATGTTGATCATATCTACTATATGATTCACGCTCGACATTTCGGTCTTAGTGTTCCGAGGCCATATCTGCATATGCTAGGCTCGTCAAGTTTATCCTGAGTATTCTGCATGTGCAAAACTGGCTTGCACCCGTTGTAGATGGACGTAGAGCTTATCACACCCGATCATCACGTGGTGTCTCAGCACGACGAACTTTGGCAACGGTGCATACTCAGGGAGAACACTTTTATCTTGAAATTTAGTGAGAGATCATCTTATAATGCTACCGTCAATCAAAGCAAGATAAGATGCATAAAAGATAAACATCACATGCAATCAATATAAGTGATATGATATGGCCATCATCATCTTGTGCTTGTGATCTCCATCTCCGAAGCATCGTCATGATCACCATCGTCACTAGCGCGACACCTTGATCTCCATCGTAGCATCATTGTCGTCTCGCCAAACTTATGCTTCTACGACTATCGCTACCGCTTAGTGATAAAGTAAAGAATTACAGGGCAATTGCATTGCATACAATAAAGCGACAACCATATGGCTCCTGCCAGTTGCCGATAACTCGGTTACAAAACATGATCATCTCATACAATAAAATTTAGCATCATGTCTTGACCATATCACATCACAACATGCCCTGCAAAAACAAGTTAGACGTCCTCTACTTTGTTTGTTGCAAGTTTTATGTGGCTGCTACGGGCTTAAGCAAGAACCAATCTTACCTACGCATCAAAACCACAATGATAGTTTGTCAAGTTGGCGTTGTTTTAACCTTCGCAAGGATCGGGCGTAGCCACACTCAGTTCAACTAAAGTTGGAGAAACTGACACCCGCCAGCCACCTGTGTGCAAAGCACGTCGGTAGAACCGGTCTCGCGTAAGCGTACGCGTAATGTCGGTCCAGGCGCTAAATCCAACAATACCGCCGAACCAAAGTATGACATGATGGTAAGCAATATGACTTATATCGCCCACAACTCACTTGTGTTCTACTTGTGCATATAACATCAACACATAAAACCTAGGCTCAGATGCCACTGTTAGGCAATGTAGTAATTTAAAAAAATCCTACGCACACGCAAGATCATGGTGATGCATAGCAACGAGAGGGGAGAGTGTTGTCTACGTACCCTCGTAGACCGGAAGCGGAAGCGTTAGCACAATGCGGTTGATGTAGTCGTACGTCTTCATGGCCCGACCGATCAAGCACCGAAACTACGGCACCTCCGAGTTCTAGCACACATTCAGCTCAATGATGATCCCCGGACTCCGATCCAGCAAAGTGTTGGGGAAGAGTTCCGTCAGCACGACGGCGTGGTGACAATCTTGATGTTCTACCGTCGCAGGGCTTCGCCTAAGCACCGCTACAATATTATCAAGGATTATGGTGGAGGGGGGCACCGCACACGGCTAAGAGAACGATCACGAAGATCAACTTGTGTGTCTAGAGGTGCCCCCTGCCCCCGTATATAAAGGAGCAAGGGGGGAGGTCGGCCGGCCCTTGGGGCGCGCCAAGGAGGGGGGAGTCCTCCTCCTAGTAGGAGTAGGACTCCCCTTTCCTAGTCCAACTAGGAAGAGAGAAGGCGGAAGGAAAGAGAGGGAGAGGGAGAGGGAAAGAGGGGTCATGCCCCCCTCCCCTAGTCCAATTCGGATTCCTCATGGGAGGGGGCGCGCCACCTCCTGGGCTGCTGCCCTCTCTCTCCCCTTAGGCCCACTAAGGCCCAATACTTCCTCGGGGGGGTTCCGGTAACCCTTCCGGCACTCCGGTTTTCTGTGAAATCACCCAAAACACTTCCGGTGTCTGAATATAGCCATCCAATATATCGATCTTTATGTCCCGACCATTTCGAGACTCCTCGTCATGTGAATGATCATATCCGGGACTCTGAACAACCTTCGGTACATCAAAATATATAAACTCATAATGAAACTGTCATCGTAACGTTAAGCGTGCGGACCCTACGGGTTCGAGAGCAATGTAAACAGGACCGAGACACGTCTCCGGTCAATAACCAATAGCGGAACCTGGATGCTCATATTGGCTCCTACATATTCTACGAAGATCTTTATTGGTCAGACCGTACAACAACATACGTTGTTCCCTTTGTCATCGGTATGTTACTTGCCCAAGATTCGATCGTCGATATCTCAATACCTAGTTCCATCTCATTATTGGCAAGTCTCTTTACTCGTTCCGTAATACATCATCTCGCAACTAACTCATTAGTTGCATTGCTTGCAAGGCTTAAGTGATGTGCATTACCGAGAGGGCCCAGAGATACCTCTCCGACAATCGGAGTGACAAATCCTAATCTCGAAATATGCCAACCCAACATGTACCTTTGGAGACACCTGTAGAGCACCTTTATAATCACCCAGTTACATTGTGATGTTTGGTAGCACACAAAGTGTTCCTCCGGCAAACGGGAGTTGCATAATCTCATAGTCACAGGAACATGTATAAGTCATGAAGAAAGCAATAGCAACATACTAAACGATCGGGTGCTAAGCTAATGGAATGGGTCATGTCAATCACATCATTCTCCTAATGATGTGATCCCGTTAATCAAATGACAACACATGTCTATGGTTAGGAAACATAAACATCTTCGATTAACGAGCTAGTCAAGTAGAGGCATACTAGTGACGTTTAGTTTGTCTATGTATTCACACAAGTATTATGTTTCCGGTTAATAAAATTCTAGCACGAATAATAAACATTTATCATGATATAAGGAAATAAATAATAACTTTATTATTGCCTCTAGGGCATATTTCCTTCAGAAGGCGCATTGTTTCTACGGCCCGTAGAAGGCCCATTGTTTCTACGGCCCGTAGAAGGCCCACTCTTTCTACGGCCAGTAGGAGGCCCAGTGTCACTAAAGTAAATGTTAGCCCATGATTATTGTGGCCTAGTTTTAAAAAATAGGTTATTGCAGCCACTAGCTCACTGCGGAAAAAGAACTGCAATGACTACTAGCAAACAAATAAACAAGACAACAAGGAAATAAATAAGCATGCAACTAACGCTAGGCTCTCACGGCTATTACACATATTACATCCACTGGGCATCAAAGTTTGCCACCAGTGCAAATATAGGGAACAAAGTAGCATATCATATACACTAGTTGTCAAAGTTGGCGACCAGCGCAAATAAACGCCGTAGCAAAACAAATCCAGAACTGAAACCACTTCAGAAGATCTCAAGAAACAATATCATGGGTACCCATAATGCTGGCAAGATGCTTAGCAAGCTTATTAACTTTCTCTTGTTTGGCGCTTAAATCCTCCAGCGCTTGCTGTTGCACCAGAAAATATGCATCTGAATTCTGCAGGGACTTCCTCAGTCCTTCAGCTTCCTGTCGTAGCACATCTGATCGATGTCTTTCAACTTGAAGTTGAGACTCAAGAAGACGAATTGATTCAGGTAGCGAGTTCGAAGAGCTTGTGCCAGCAGTAGTGGCCAGTAACTCGAACACTACATCAAGACAGGACTTTTGGGTTCCCTCACTGTCGTCAAGATAGTTTTTATCAGCTTTCTTGGAGACCAACAGGGATGTCTCACTATCTTGAACCTTATCTACATTACTTCCTTTACCACTGGATAACGCAGTACTCTTCTCCAATATTTTGTCTGCATTCTAAAAGAGAAACAAGCAGACACATCACATGTTTACCATGTTGTATATGAAACTCATTTTGGTAAATGAGTTCAGTAGTAAAGTGGACAGGATAACAACATGAAACAAACATATATCTATGTACCATGGTCACTTTATGGTCTATATCTTCTAGTTTTTGTTGCCAAATCAAGATAGAGACGCAGTTCAAATAATATTTGTTCAAGACAAAGCAGAATAGATAGAATATAAGTGTGGGTAACTATAGAGCAATAACAACACTTGTAATGTGCATGACATGAGAACATAACTGTTTATTCAATTGAAACTGAAATCAACATAGAGCAGGTTAAAACAGCAAACCAGTTAAAGAAACAGGTTTAAAACATACCTGTTGCGCCATTGGAGTTTCAATTCCATCCTTCAAATTTGAAAATAGTTGGTATGAGTAAGTACAGTAATGCAAGAGCAAGGGAGTATGAACCATAGCTACATAACCTGACCTCAGAACAAATCTTCTTCTCCTTTAAGCGTTGAGTTGGGATTCGGAGTGGTGGTCCTCGTGCTTTGGGCACTGCAGTTCCCTTACTAACTGCTCGTGTTTGGGTGCTCTGTGGTGGAGACGGTGTTGTGTCAACTGGAACTGGGTTACTATCTGCCAGGGTTGGGGTTAGAAGTGGTGTAGTTGGTTCTCTGTCCAACTGGGTAGGGGTACAATCTGCGAGAGTCTGGGTTATGTGTGGTGGATCTGGTCCTTGGGCAAGTACAACTGTGGTTCTATCTGCATCAACTGGTAGCACTATGTTTTCTGAAGACCATGTTGTTACTCTCTTAGATACTGCCATCACGCTCTCCAATTCAAATGGCTGATAAACAAGAAAAGTAATTGAAAGTATAGACATTGTATGATAGACAGGTGCAATGGATAGTGGGGAATAAAAGAGGGCATGAAATAATTCATATTTATGTTGTCTAACCAAACAGGATAGCATGACACAATTTCACATATATGATGGCTAACTAAACAGGATAGCATGACACAATTTCACATTATGATGGCTAACTAAAAAAGATGGAAAGACATAGTTCAAAATATGAGACTATGTAAACAGGATGACATGACATAACTATAATGTGTTTATTAAATAGGTTGGCATGCCATAATTCACATACATTCACGGATAGAATGCCATAATTCAAAATATGATGACTGTAAACACTAAACAGGATGAGATGATATAACTATATGATGTCTTTATTAAATGGGTTGCCATGCCATAATTCAGATAGATGATGTGTATGTACTATGTAAACATGATGGCATGATATAATTCAAATATATGATTTATATAGTAAGCAAGTAAGCAGATGGCAATCCATATATGATGTAAAAACTAAGCAATGCAAGACAACATGCATGACATGGGTAATATAACCCTACCAAGTTTTAGCATAGACCTCGGGGGGAAATAGGACTGGTCATCAGTCTCTGAATCCTCCTCTAAGGAGCTCTCTGTAACCAGCAAGATGTCTGCTTCAGCAGGTAGCATTGTCTGCTCTGAATACCTTTTTTCACTCCAGATACTTCCATCACCGCTTCAAATGGCTGATGCACAGGAAGAGTAGTTGAATATACAAACGTTGTCGACAAATGGAACACGTAATACAAAAAAATGATAGCATGATATAATTCACATACATGATGATTGGCTAAACAGCATGGCATTGCATAATTCACATATATAATGCCTTTGCAACAAGATAGCATTGTATAATTCACATATATAATGTCTTGCAACAAGATGGCAATGCATAATTCACATATATGGTAATTAGACACTGAACGGGTGGCATTCACACAAAGCATGTCTAAACTAATCAAATGACATAGCGATGTGAGACACCATACGCACGATATGAGCAACATAACCCTGCCAAGTTAGAGCATACACCTCGGGGGGAATAGGACTGGTCATCTGTCTCTGAATCCTCCTCTGAGGAGCTATCTGTAACCAGCGAGATATGCGCTTCATCAGATAGCATAGTCTGCTCTAAAGACCTTGTTTTCACTCTAGAATTTGCCATCACCGTGTCAAATGGCTGATGCACACGAAGAGCAGTTGAATGTACTAACATTGTTGACAAATGTAATATGTAACGAAAAAAAAGGATGGCCTGATATAATTTACATATAAGATGATTGGCTAAGCAGGATGGCATTGCAAAATTCACATATATGATGCCTGGCTAAACAAGATGGTGTTGCATAATTCACATAAATGATGAATAAACTAAACAGATGGCATTCGCACAAAGGATGACTAAACTAAGCAGATGACATATTTGATGTATAAAGTAAGCAATGCAAGACACCATATGCATGATATAACCAACATCAGCATGCCAAGTTAGAGTGAAGACCTCAGGGGGTAAATAGGGGTTGTCTTCTCCTTCTGAATCCCCCTCAGAACAGATATCTTCCTCTCGATTACAATCTGAAATGTGTGGAGGGGGGCTGCCTTTGCGCCTACCATGGAGCAACGTCTGCATGAAAGTTTATTGCCATGCAAGGCTCGTCTCTTTTGCTCTACATGTTCAGTTCCATTGTTTACAATAACTATCATGCATAGGAATAAAACATAGTGAGATTATGTAAGGAGTGCATGCAGAAATCCAGAGTGATGGTAGCAACCTGTGGATAGACCCAAAACCAATAATAGCAGGAAGATAATGGCTTCAGTTAAAAAATACAGATAATGGCTTCTTTACTGTTTGTTTCCCACCCAACATGAAACTCATAGTAGACACCGAAGATTAACCAGATAGTAGATAGATACTATTGATAGCGGCCCCGATATGTGACCCACAACCATTTAAAAACTCAAGTTTGACCATTAGTTTGGAGCTGACTCAGAGTCTAATCAGTGAACAGGACGATAAAGTAGCATGTAATATTAAGTGATGCATAACGTAAGCAGACACGAAAGAGTGCGACCTCTCTTGCGGACCCGTGTAGTCCTCGAGGTCATCTTCTCGGTTGATGATGGTAATGCAGTTTTCATGGCTGCCGGTGGCGGGGAAGAAGATCTGAGGCAGCGAAGGATAGTCTGGAGGCCGAATCCCTATTGTGTTGGACCCTTCTGTCGTTGGAGCAGCTGAGCTGGGGTGGACGACGGCGCAGCAGGAGCAGGACAAACCACGCAAGGTTTTATTTGACAACTATCTGTAAGAGAAGTAATTATGTAAGGGCTCGTTTGAATTGGAAGATTCCTACAATGCAGGGATAGGAAATAGACAGGAATAGGATAGGAATGCATGTGCAAAACAGAGAATTTAAAAACATAGAATTTCTACCAATCTGGATGTTTGATTCACAACAATTTGGAGATCACATGATGCAAAGAAGCATGGTGAGATTAAGTCAAACCACAAGAAAATGTACGGTCATAATGCTATTATGCTACTATCTCTTAGTGTTGTGCTTCATGAATAGGAATTTGAAAAGGAGGACAAGTGAAAATTAAAATTCCTATGTTTTTTCTTTCAAGGAGACACTGAAGGAACAAATTCGTGTGCTCAGTGGACAATATATATAACATGTAGAGTAAAAAAGAGATGCAACAAGTGTACAACCTCTTTGGCGAAGCCATGTCGATCTCAGCGTGATTGGGTTGGCCGGTGAGGATGCTCCGGCTGACTTTCCTGTTGGAGGAGGGGAAGAAGAACTTAGGCGTCTGGAGATGGAGCCCGAGGTACTGCTCCGCTGTGATGGAGGGTTTCGTCGTTGGAGCAGCTCCGGTGAGTTGTACGACGCCGAGGCTGAAGCAGGACAAGAGAGACAACGAACAACGTTAACCTGAGTGGAATTCTAATAGCATCTCCAATACATGATGTAAAATACATAACCACAAAGTGCTAGATGTAAAATACATCAGCCGCTCATCTCTGAACTTAACTGTCGAAACTGAACTTAACTGTCAAAACTGAATTTTGCTGTCGAAACTGAATTTTGCTATCGGAACTGAACACACTAGCAAGGTGAGGCTACACGTCGGTCGACTGACTTTTTCATCTCTGGTCAGTCGATTTTGCAACCGTTATATACGAAATCAAGGGCCTGTGGTTCATCTTCAACCTCCACCCCCCTGAGCCGCCAGCCACCACCGGCCAAACAGCAGCCCCCTGCCGCACGCGGCCGGCGGTGCGCCGCCCCGCCCGCCCCGAAAAGACTCCCCACCGCCAGTCCGCCGCCGCCCCGGCCATCCCTCTAGCCCCCCCCCCGTGCCGAGCTTTTTCTTCGGCGATCCCCACGCCACCGCCCTGCCAATGCTCCTCCACCATCCTAAACCCT
>NC_057797.1:626794756-626797494 GCF_018294505.1 Triticum aestivum
GATTCAGTCGACTGAAGTGTAGCTAAATCGGAGCAGCATCGCAAGCAAGAGCAAGAGCGAGAGCAGCAGCACGAGCAAGAGCAATAGCAAGAGCAGACCAGGCAGGTGACCGAGAGCAAGAGCAGAGCAGCAGCGCGAGCGAGAGCTAAAGCAGCAGCAGCTCCTAGTGATGTGGACGTCGTCATCGAGGGAGCGACGCCATGGAGGAAGTGGTCGGCGACGCCGCCGTGGATGGAGCCGCGCCGTGTCGGCTCGGGACCGAGCGCCGGCAGCACCTTGAGATCGAAACAAGAAGAAAATGCGGCGATTAGTGTACAACCTCTTTGGTGGCGCCGATTAGGCCGCAGCTTCATCCAAGGAAACGGTGATGATGATGCTCTTCCGGTGGTGCAGGTGAAGACGGTGGTGTGGGAATGGAGGTGGCGCGAAAGATGAGGGGAACATCAGGGCAGCTCCTTGGAGGTGGAGGACGGGGTGGCTGAACCGGCAGGACGATGAGATCGACGATGGATCCTCATACGGTACGGTGGATGAGGGACGTCGAGGTGTTGCTGTGGACGACGTCGTCGGGGAAGAGGCTCTGGCTGGGTGGCGGACGGAGCGGGGTGTGCAGTTTCATCGCAGGTTTTCGCGGCCTCGGTGTACGAATGGGTGGGCGGATGGGATGGCAGTGGGGAACCATGGCTTAGAGACGCGCTTGTCCGAAATGTGGGGTAAGTTACGAAAGTACCCCCACTGATTTGAGGCGGTTTTTCGGTTTAGGGGTACCACTGGCATTTCGCGTGTCGGGATTTCACAGGAGGTGGGAGTTTTCGCGCGCGTTGTAATTTCGGAATAGCAAGGAGCGGGTTGAGATGGAGGGAGTTGTCGGAGCACAACGAGACAAAGATATATCTTAAATATTTCGGGCTAACAAGGCGCGGGTTGAAATTTCCGAACAAGCCTAACGTGTACTGTACCAAATCAATGCGCACTACAAATGTCATTCAAAACTTTGAATTCATGTTATGTTCAATTAAAATATTTCGCTACGTGTATAATGCATGCAACCTACTACTAAAATGAATGTTTTAGTGCATTCCAAACGTATATACTACCGCTTCAATATGAACTAAATTTGAATTCATTTCTCTATTTGAATAAGATCTACAATAATGATTGTTGTGAAGTCAAAGCATTTGAATTCGTTTCTCTGTTTTAATAAGATCTACAATCATCATTATTGTCAAGTTAAACCATCGTTTGTGTATTATCTTCACAGCACACCACATGATTAGTCTTGAGTTACATATGAACTATGTGTACTATATGAACTCAAACTAGATTGTTTGAATCCACTTTATTTTGATTTCAAATCACATTACATTTCTAGCTCTAGCTAGATCTTCATAATCTAAACCATGTCTCATATGTATAATGTGTTTATCACATTATGTATGGAGCCCCGCCCCCTACGCCTACAAGTATTTAGATGTGAGTTGCAAACACCACACATTACCACAAAGTCAAATAAAATGTGAGAATGTTCGATATATAGTATTGTTTAGATTGTTCGATATTTAGTTGTAAGCTGCAAACGCCACACATTATCACAAATTCAAATAAAATTTGAGATTGTTTGATGTATAGTATGGTTTAGATTATTCGGCATTTAGCTGTGAGTTGCAAACGCCATGCATTATCACATTATGGTATAACATGTGCACAACACATGTATCACCGCTATATTCATGCATGCAATGTTTAAAACACTATGATCTCCTATTCAAATATATGAATCCGCTTTCATATCAAATTATGATCTTTGTTAGTCTCTTACACCCACACAATCCTCTAACCTTTGTAGCTACCACTAACTTTCTCTCGTGCATGCACACGCCCTCCTCGCCCTCCCCCTCCCTCAGCATTCTATCCACCGGGCACATTCATTTTTTTCTTTAGGTTGTTCTCCCAGAGTCTCCACAACTCCTTTCCGACACACACCGATCGATAAACCTCTCCAGCGATGCCTGCCTACAACATACACACACACCTTCAATCTCCTCCTTTATGTGTCCTTGCCTCGTGTCTCTCATACGGTCAGACACACGTGTAAACTCTCGCCCCTCTTTTCATCGATCTCACAACCGCACACTCCTCCCCCTATCTAGCTAGTAGTTGGGCCTATCCCACCACCTCCTAGCTCCATTCTCTCTGTCTACCCGTCTCGATGGGCCTTATTTGCCTCTAACAAATGGACATACACCGACCGATCTCTCACTATACATATAGCTAGCTAGGTCCTTATAACTCGTTTTTACCCACACGTCAATCGATCTACCTCATTAGTTGTGTCTCTCCCTTCCTCCGACAAACAACAATTGATCTACCGATCTAGTTAGGTTTGCTTACCAAACACATGGTTCCCCTTCATCATCCATGGATGCGTCTCGACAGATCTATCACGCACAGGCACACATAGAAACACATCCCCACTCTTATTGATAACATTGCAGTTCCACCCTCAGTTTGTCTAGTAGGCCTCTCCCACCATCTTCGAGAAGCAACTCCATCACCCATCCAGCACTCTACCCCTCTCCCTCCCTCTCCCTCCCTCCCTCTCTCTCCTCTCTCTCTCTCCCATCATATTTCCCGTCCTTCAGTTATGTATGGATGTCGACCGATCTCCCTCAAGACATAGCTGGGTCTCTCCTTCTCAACACATATACGAGTCGTTCTACCTCTATAGTTAGGCCTCT